>NC_057807.1:576986115-577016977 GCF_018294505.1 Triticum aestivum | reverse complement strand
CCCACATGATTCTCCACATAGTCCCAATTTTTTTTTCTGGTATGAGATATGATATATTGTCAATAAACATGGGTCTGTAATGCTAATAGTTGTTTCTTATCTAGTTGAAGCTATTAGATAATTGGGCACATGTATAGACACGATGGATGGGAAATATCGTAGGTACCACTAACCATGTACTAAACATCTTATATTACTTTACAAATTTAGTAGTTATTACGAAGAAGAAAGATTGTTTCAGATGCCTACACCCATTGTTTTTAAGGCGTCGCCTAGGCGTCAGGGCGCCCCAGGTCACAAGGCGTCGCCTAGGCGTCAGGGCGCCCCAGGTCACAAGGCGTCGGCCTTGCCTTACGCACATGCCTAAAGGTGTCCGCCTTAGTCCATAGGGCGTCCGCCTAGGCGCCATTCTTCCCGCCTTAGGCAAATGAAGACGCCTTAGATAGGTTGGGAGTTCAGGCGGGAAAAAGAGCTTTGGGCGGGAAGAAAAGGGCGGGAAACCGAGTCTGGGCGCCAACAGTTACTAGCAGGGGGAGAGAGAGCTCTAACCAGTTTCAGTTTTCCCCACCCCCACCTCTGGTGGCTGGATCTGAGCTTCTCCCCCTCCTCTCCGGCAGATCCTCCTCTCCTGCGGTTTCTCCTCTCCAGGACAGTAGGCAGCAACAAGCAACCATCACCTCTCCTGCAAATGCCTACCAGATTATGCTCAGTTCTACTTCTTAGAACTCTGTAAGGCGCCGCCTTGCCTATGCATTAGTGCTTAGGTAGTGAGGCACCCCCCCTCCCCCAGCACCTTGCCTCGCCTTACCGCCTTTAAAACATTGCCTACACCTGCGTAGGAGTGCAAACAACATAGAGAAGTACAAGGTGGCAAAGAAGACCGCAACGCGAGCAGTGAGTGAATCAAGGGGTCGGGCATATGAAGACCTCTACCAACGCTAAGGGGCCGGGAAGGAAGGTGCAAGGGACATCTATGAGACGGCCAAGATCCGAGGGAAGAAGACGAGGGATGTCAAACAAGTCAAATGCATCAAGGATAGAGCAGATCAACTCATAGTGAAGGACAAGGAGATCAAGCATAGATGGCGGGAGTACTCCGACAAGCTATTCAACAGAGAGAATGAGAGCTCTAGCATTGAGCTCTACGACTCCTTTGATGATGCCCGCAGACATTGTGTGCGATGAATCTAGGAGTCTGAGATTAAGGAGGCTTTACAAAGAATGATGTTATGGGAGTCATTGAGCACCACTTAAGAGGAATGACATGTGTGACCAAAAATCAGTTTGATTTCATGCCTAAGAGGTTGATCATGGAAGGCATTTTATTGGTACGACAACTTGTGGAGAAATACAGGGAACAAAAAAGGGACATGCATATGATGTCCATTGACTAGGAAAAGGCATGCGATAAGATACTGAATAATGTCATGTGGTGGGCCTTGGAGAAACACAAAGTCCCACAAAGTACATTACCCTCATTAAGGACATGTATGATAATCCCATGACAGGTGTTCGAACAAGTGATGGCGACACTGATGACTTTGCCATAAAATAGGACTGCACCATGGGTCAGCTTTGAGCCCTTATCTTTTTGCCTTGATGATGGATGAGGTAACAAGGAGATATTCCACGGTATATTCTCTTTACGATTGATGTGGTGCTAGTCAATGATAGTTGCACGGGACTTAATGGAAAGTTAGACCTATGGAGAGAAACTTCGGAATCAAAGTCTTTAGGCTTAACTAAAATTGAGTACGTGAGGTGCAGTTTCAGTACTACTAGGCACGAGGAGGTGGTTAGCCTCAATGGGTAGGTTGTACCTCTTCAAATCAAAGTCGGATGGAGGAAGTGACGCCAAGTTTTTGGTGTTCTCTGTGACAAGATAGTGCCACAAAGGCTAAAAGACAGGTTCGATAGGACGGTGACTCACAATGTATGGCGCATCTTGAGATGGATGTGTGGCCACCCAAGAAAGGATAGAGTTTGAAATGATGATATACATGTAGAGTTGGGGTAGCACCGATTGAAGGGAAGCTTGTCGAACATCTGAGATGGCTTGGATATATACAAAGTAGGCCTCTAGAAACTTTCGTGCATAGCGGACGGTTAAAACATGCTAATAATGTAACAGAGGTTGGGGTAGACCAAATTTCACATGGGAGGAGTCCCTAAAGAAAGATCGGAAGACTGAAGTATCACAAAGAACTAGTTATGGACAGGGGTGCATGGAAGTTAGCTATCCACGCGCCAAAACCATAAGTTGGTTTCGAGATTTTACGGGTTTCAGCTCTACCCAACCAAACTTATTTGGGACTAAATGCTTTGTTGTTGTTGTATCTCTTGCCTTGGTCTTAGCAATTTACCATGTGCATGTTTTTTCTGGGAAGGCAAAATTGAATGCCAAGTTTTTCCTGAAGTTGTACATTGTACAAATTGGTGTCCTTGCTCCATGGCACATCAGTTTTCCCGTCGTATGATGATGCAACAACTAGGTATTAAAGCAACTCTAGCAGAGAGAGTCTTCATGGCTCCCGTCACCATATTTCTTTTAGCTCGCTCCATACACGATCTCGTGGCCTCCATATTTGGAGGTTCGGGAGGTCTAGTATGGAGCTTGCCCCAAAACCAACTGCCAACGTGGGGCGGAAGTTTTAAGCTTCCTTCTCCCGCCTCTCATCGGATTTGAAGCAGCTCGGCCTCACACAGACCACCAGCTGGCACCTGACCATTAATGCCATGCCTGCGTCCTCAGATTCTTATGGCGGTCCATCGGATGGCTGCCATGCGGCACCATCTCCTTGCTTGCGTGTGAGCAAATTGAAGGCATGCGAGTAGGTCGTTGCAACATTTCTCACAGGGAGACGCGCCCTTTGACTAAGAGGAGCCTTGGCGCAGTGGTAAAGCTGCTGCCTTGTGACCAAGAGGTCACGGGTTTAAGTCCTGAAAACAGCCTCTTGTAGAAATGTAGGGAAAGGCTGCGTACAATAGATCCAAAGTGGTCAGACCCTTCCCCGGACCCTGCGCAAGCGGGAGTTACATGCACCGGGGCTGCCCCTTTAGACGCGCCCTTTGACTACCCCACATTAGCTGCCTCCCGCCTCCCCAAGTGCCTCCCTAGTGGTGTCTGGGGCGGCCTGTAAAAGGCCGGTACCCTCTGCTCTCTCGCTTCAATCCTATGTTCGACGCCTTTTATTCCAATCTCACATGCCTCCAATCGAAGGGGAGCCTTGGCGCAGTGGTAAAGCTGCTGCCTTGTGACCATGAGGTCACGGGTTCAAGTCCTGGAAACAGCCTCTTACAGAAATGTAGGGAAAGGCTGCGTACTATAGACCCAAAGTGGTCGGACCCTTCCCCGACCCTGCGCAAGCGGGAGCTACATGCACCGGGCTGCCCTTTTTTTTTCACATGCCTCCAATCCACCACCCCCTTTGTTGTTCATGGCGCATCCGGGGGAGCTCTCTCTCTCATCTTCAATTTTTGGCATGAGGTGGAGTAGCCCGCGGATCCTTTTCCCCCCTTTAGGGACCAGATGGACCTAGTCCTGGAGGAGGCCGCGCAGATGGAAGCGCAAATGGAGCAGCAGATTTGGGCACTAGCACACTCCCGCCGCCGCGGATGAATGGCCGGCCTGGGACAACGTCGCTGAGGCGCATTTCCAAGTCATAGTGGCCAACATTGTTGCATTTTACGTAGGTGGTGGCAGTGGTCGTGGCCGCAACTAGTTTAACTAATTATTAGGTGTTCTATGAATGTAATTCACATGTGACTAGTGTTCTGCCCCTGTTTAGGAATGAAATCGATGCTTCTGAACCAGTTCAATGTGTTTGTTGGATATTTTTTGGAGAAGAACATGTGACCCAATGACAGGTGGGTCCTACTCGTAGGGCACGACTCTCTGTTTGCGCTTTGGATAGGCATCCTCCATATCCATATGGAGCGCATCAACGTGGTGACTCTGCTAGAGTTGCTCTTACACACCTCGATATGCAACTTTAGCTCACCATGCTTGATATACGTTTAGCCATCCAATGATTGAACAATTGGTGTTGGTAGAAGCAGAGTCCATGCCAAACCACTATGTTAAATGCCTGACAAACGGGTCTTTATCTAGTTCCTTTTTGAGATGCACCTTAGTGTGTTATTTTCTAGGGTTGCCTCACCATTGGGATCCCTTGGGATCACCTTACTATGTGCATAATTTCTTTTCACATGGGCATTTATCTGCTTTGGCATTCAAAGCTTTCATCTGAAAATTTGCTCTACCACCTATATTTGTACCGACAATACCTTTGCATGGGCCCACACATTAGGTTTTAAAATGGTTGTCGTGTTCGTATCGTCCTACTTATCTAGGCATGGCTCTTGCCTAGATAACTATTGTTGGTCACACACTTATATATTACCGGTTTGTGAGTCTAGTTGATTGAATAGGTGAGTTGTTGCACATTCTTGAACTGATTTTGACTTGATGACCATTGTAACCATTTGCAGGTTATAGGATAGCACATAGTTCAACACTATAACTAATTGTTGATTCATTCCATGTTGCTTAAAAAATGCCTACTATAGGTTATAGGGTAGCGTCTGACGGTTTTCCGTGTGTTGTGGGTACTTGTGTGACAATTGAGGACACGATGTTTGTGGTGAAAGAGAACACGTTGACCTCCACAAATAGTTAGGATGCTGGGTGAAGCCTACGGGAAGACAGGGAGAAGGTATAGGAGGAGAATAACACGAGGGGTAAAAAGTTAATGACTTAAATACAACAGCAAGGACCGTTTCTTAAACTGAAGCTCTAGCGCTATAGTTACATAATTTGAATCTGAGCAGAATTATACTTACCTTGCCTAGCACAATCCCATCCTAAACTTCTGTTTTGCACATTTCGTTGAGTCTATAGACAGAAGAAAAGGGTCACTCTATTTTCCCAACAAAACTTGAACAACACCAGAACCTTATTGAAGTCAGTTTCGTGCTCTTTCTAGCTTTGTTGTACCTTACCTATCATTTACATTATGGTCACAGTGAAATGCTTTGCAAACTATTTGACCAGATGCTGTATACCATATTTGAATCTCATTTGCATACGCCGACATGAAACGATGTATTACAGAAAAGCTTCCGATTTGTCAAAATTTATCATATATCAATTCTTGAGATTGTGCATATACTGGACATAGTTAATCTTGTTTACATGTACTTCCAATGACTAGATATTTCTTTCTCTTATGCAGTATGGACAAAATTCTTGAACGGTATGAGCGCTACTCTTATGCAGAAAAGGTTCTCGTTTCAAGTGAATCTGAAATTCAGGTAAAAATGAAAAGAAAACGGTTTGCTTTCCTTTAGCTATGAAGTAAATTGTTGCCGATATCAGATGATCTGAAATTTATTAGTAGGCCACTATATTTTGAATGATTTCCATGAGCTATGAATTTAATTGACTTGCAACTATGGATTGAGGTCCATTTGATTCTCCTGTAACTTATTATTAGTTTGTCTTTGATGAATGCTTAGGCATGGTCGAATAATGTAACCAAATACCACTTGACCAATTTACTTTCATGACTACTAAACTAGACTAGCGTGCTGATTCCTACACACTGCCTTTGCGAGAACTAGAAAAATGTGATCTGACTTTAAGTGTTACTAAATTAGTACGTAGTGAACTGCAATGCATGGCTAGACCAGCAGTTCTGGATTAGCCGGCTGAGTTTTCGAATGGCTTAGCAACAAAAAATGACAAGTGTATATATTATAATGGGTTGAAAATACTATGTGTGCATCAGTGACAATCACAATATTTTGATTGAAATAACAAAATGCTATCCTAGATTATTAAGACTTATTACTAGATTGGTCATTGATCTTAAGTTCTTAAGATCAACCGTTGAATCTCCAGACCTTCTGATCGTATTATGCTGCTAATGGCCATTAAGGATAACCCCATGACATTAGTTCTCATCTCCCATTTTTCTGTATTGTTTGCGATATTGCTGCAGTTTCTTATTACAGCTTGTCTAAGGCTAACCATCTAGGATAAAAAGTAGATCCTGCAGACTTAGAAGATCCAGTTAGGCTCAATATTCTTATTTTTGTAACTCAGAGCTCCAGGACCTCACTTCAATTTTTTGGCCAATTTTTGTACAAACCAAGTTGTAGCTCCAATTGAGAGATCCAACCAGTTCTATCTGATTGCTGACAAACAGATTCAGCATGTACATATGACGAGGACTATTGAAACATGTAACTACTAACCCAAAAAATATTCCTAATGTATTTTGAATATTTACCTCCACTGCAGCATTTTTAATATTACGAAATATGATTTTTACATCTGATAGTAACACTTGTTGCAGTGACATAATTGATTTTAAGTTATGAAAATTCAAGTTCACTACACAGAACAATCCTTCCTGATTTATGCCCCCTGGTGTCAATGTTGTTAAAGTCTCTTTGTTCATTTCTGAACTAACTCAGCCTATTTGTAGCATTTCCGTCATGGTTCCTTCCTGTTCCACTCAAAGTTAGTAATGCAATTGTTATTTGCTTGTGCAGGGAAACTGGTGTCACGAATATAGGAAACTGAAGGCGAAGGTTGAGACAATACAGAAATGTCAAAAGTAATTTGTAACGATTTTGGTTGATTGCCAGTATATTATATACACTCTGTGAAGATAAATGGGACTGAATTTCTACATCCTGCACCTGCAGGCATCTGATGGGAGAGGATCTTGAATCTTTGAATCTCAAGGAGTTGCAGCAACTGGAGCAGCAGCTGGAAAGCTCACTGAAACATATCAGATCCAGGAAGGTACTGATTTAAATGATTTGTACAGCAACACAATTTAAAAAATAAAACAAGAAAAACACTTGCAGAGAAGTTCAGCAAAGTATATCTGAAGTCAGATTCTAGACTGAGATATTCACAATATGTATATGCATTTTAGTCATATGCTCTTCACAGTTAAAAAATGACTATTTCCTTTTTCTTTTTTTGTACTTGCAGAACCAACTTATGCACGAATCCATTTCTGAGCTTCAGAAGAAGGTAGGCTGTCAACCTTGCATACCTGAACCAGTATTCGAACTGGTCAACTTGTCAGGAAACCTTAGCTTACTTGTTTCAAGTTTTGTGACATTATAACATGTATGCAAGTAATTGGCCTACTTGCACGAAACCTCATTACATCGTTCTTGCTGCAGGAGAGGTCACTGCAGGAGGAGAATAAAGTTCTCCAGAAGGAAGTAAGCCCGTTGTCACCTTATGGTCCAACCGGTCTAAAATGTTTCCTATAGCAAATTTTATTGACACAGATCCCTGTCCCTTCCCCACAGCTCGTCGAGAAGCAGAAGGCCCAGGCGGCGCAACAAGATCAGACTCAGCCTCAAACAAGCTCTTCTTCTTCTTCCTTCATGATGAGGGATGCTCCCCCTGCCGCAACTACCAGGTGATGATGTACATCACAAGTCCATTCCTATTCAGAGTTCAAGGAACCATCTTTTGAATTGGTCGGGTTGTTCCTTGCAGCCCACTTTTGGTCTCAATATGCAGTCCTGTCGGGCCACATTTAAGTAACAAAATACTAATATACTTGTGTCCACTTTGGTTGTGCAGCATTCATCCAGCGGCATCAGGAGAGAGGGCAGAGGATGCGGCAGTGCAGCCGCAGGCCCCACCCCGGACGGGGCTTCCACTGTGGATGGTTAGCCACATCAACGGCTGAAGGGCTTCCAGCCCATATAAGCGTACTATTCAGTAGAGAGTAACAAGTTGCACCGGCCAGCCTGGTGTATGTTGCGGTTGCTAGCATGCCTGACCCCTTGGAGGGGAAAGGAAAAGAAATCAGAGTAAAGTAGCAAGCTGCAGTGATGTGTATATTTCACTTTGTCCACCTCAGTTTCCCTCCCAGCTGGGCTCAATTTACCATGTAATCTATATGTAGCTTGAGTGATGAATTTTCAAGTTTCCATGATACCCGTCTCGAGCGGGTGTTGTTTATGTGAATTAACCTATCAAATATGAGCATTGTGTATATTGTGATTCTTGAAAATAAATAAATCAGGACCTTTATGTCTTCGTCATCTTCCCATCTGGACTGAACTGGCCAGCCACAAAAGAGAGCACACCAAACGCATTTTAGGGATGACATCAGGGTCAGCAGTACAAAATGACTGCCGCCCATACATTTCCCCTGTCATAAACCAAGATTAATATTAAGCTAAATAAACAGAACACCTGCCATTGTAAAAAAGAAAAAAAGATTGATAAGGGATGCTCTGCACTAATTCTAAGGATTACACTTTTTATAATCAACACCAATGACGATTTTCCAGTCTATCAAAATATATTATTCTATAATTGGTAACAAGAAAACTATAATTTGACCTGCTTTGAGAACGATGAAACATCGGTTGGCCTCCATCTAACTCAGTCTTCCTCCGCTGCCCTGTCTTGCTCATGAGAGCACCAACCGGTTTGTCATACCCCTAGGGTTTTGGAGATTTTAGAGTATTTATACAGGCGGAGGTAGGTCAGGACGGTGCCCGTGGGCCCCGCTACCTACCAGGGCGCGCCAGAGGCCCCTGGCGCGCCCTGGTGCATAGTGGGCCCCACTTTCAACTTCTCGTGGCCTCCATAAGCTTCCAGGGTCTCTTATCACCTGAAAAAAAATCTTTAAAAAGCTTCGTGGCATTTGGACTTTGTTTGATATTGATATTCTACAAAGTAAAAAAAAACAAGCTGAAAACAGCAACTGGCCCTGGGCACTAAGTTAATAGGTTAGACCCAAAAATTGATATAAATTTGCTTGTAAATATATATAAAATATCCAAGATGGATAATGTAATAACATGGGACAATAAAAAATTATATATATGCTGGAACGTATCAAGCATCCCCAAGCTTAATTCATACTCGTCCTCGAATAGGTAAATGATAAACACATAATTTTTGGTGTGGAATGTTGCCTAACATATTCATCATGTATTCTTTTTTTGTAGTATGGACATTTAGAGTTGAATGATTCAAAGCAATAGTCCATAATTTGACATGAAGACATGAATACTCAAGCATATCAACAAGCGATCATGTCTTTCAAGATATCAATGCTAAAGAAAGTATCCCTAGACATTATGCTCAATCATTGATCAATTCATGAAACACTCAAATATTAACTACATCTAATACTTGTGTATGACAATAGTGTTCCCTAGTTGGTGATTTATAAGAGAAGATGGAGACTCAATAAAATTAAAATTGCATAAAAATAAATGTAGGCCCTTCGCAGAGGGAAGCGGAGATTTGTAGAGGTGCCAGAGCTCATATGTTAAATTGAGAGATAAAACTGTTTTGAGAGGCACGTTTTCCCTATCAACGAAAATGACCGAGAATTCCCAACATCTTCCATACTAGACAAATTATAGGCGGTTCCCAAACAGAAAATAAAGTTTATTTTCTTTCCACCATTCTTTCACAATCCATGGCTAGCTGATCCACGGGTGCCTTCCATACCAGCACTTTCCAAGGAATTTATTATAATAATATTTTTTCATTTCAGGACTGGGCATCCCTATTACCTGCCACACTCTCGTGTAATGACAAGTGAATAAACACTCATCATGAGAATAAAATACCTAACATGGAAAATATTGGCCACCCCCTGCCGCTTCATGAGAGGTATGGACACACAAAAAAGGAAATTCACTATGAAAATTAGAGTTGGCACATACAAATTTACTTGCAACGGCATGGAAATACCACGTATAGGTAGGTATAGTGGACTGATTTGGCACAACTTTGGGTTTAAGGAATTGGATGCACAAGCAATATTCCCACTTAGTATAAGGGAAGGCTACCAAATATTGAGAGGCAACCAACCAAAAAACGAAAATAGTCATAAACGAGCATTGAACATAATTAACACTGAATAATGCACGACAAGTAGGATATAATTTTGTTGCATAACTATTGACTTTGTGTGCATGCATAGGGAATCACAAACCTTAACACCAATATTCTTACTAAAGCATGATTACTCATCAACATGATGAACATATCACTATCTCCATACCACAAAACTATTGCAAGGAATCAAGTTCATAATTTCCAATGATCTTCATGAAAGTTTTGATTATATCCCCCTTGGATACCTATCACTTTCGGACCAAATTCATATCTTGTGCAAATTACCATTACTATTCTTTAACTCTCAAAATGATATAAGTGAGGCACGAGAGCATAATTATTTCTTCAAAATTTCCATCTCTCAAAATAATATAAGTGAAGCATGAGAGGATATTTCTTAAAAATTTACTAACTCTCAAAATAATATAAGTGAAGCAGGAGAGCTTATTTCTTCAAAATATAACCACTGCCGTGCTCAAAAAGATATAAGTGAAGTACTAGAGCAACTACCTAGCTCAAAAGATTTAAGTGAAGCAAATAGGGTATTCTAGAAAATCATGTGTGGCACCCCGGCTCAGAGCAAGCTGTTTACCTTGCATTGCCAGCCCAGAGATCATGTCTTTTGACAACACACAACAACTTGGAACAGAAAAGCAACCGCTTTATTGATCTCTTGCGGGAACATAGGTTCGGCGATACATGAGTTAGTGAGGTCAAGCGGCACACACGGTGCTACTGCACATATGTACAATATTTAGTAGACATATAGGGGCCTCGACGACAACTACTCGGCAGCGGAACCACGGCGTAGAAGGACTCCATCTCACAGGGACACTGCTGGAACACGGTCTAGACTGCGATGCACGACGCAACTCCGACTTATGGTACGGCTTCTCCTGAAACTGACATGGCACGCCAGGTGAGTACTTTGAATGTACTCGCAAGCTCACAAGAAATAAAACAGCAATGACAAACAACAACATGATATTTAAGCAAGTTATATGCAAGAACATGGCATGCTACTCACGAAGTGTAGGTGCTTGCAACTAGGGCCCCTCGGACCCAGTTACCATCTTGGTTACCTCGTAACCCCGACCATCATCTTACCACGGTGATCACCAATGGATCACAAATGAAACCAACTCGATGATTCCGACATCTCATCCATCATATCAAGTGGCATAAGTATAACATTAGTGTGCAAGTTAATTATTTCTGTTAACACATGGTGTGACCTACTACGAATTGTGTCCATAACCGAGGACGCGGCTATCGATAGATTAAACACACTCTGCAGAGGTTAGTACAATGTACCCACACCACGGAACCCAAGGCCTCGTGCTGCCATTCAGGTGGACCAACGACATTCTGACAAAACCGATCTATTGTGTGACACTCTCTCGGCCACTCCGACCAACTCCCCTTTGTGCTTAGTCATGGGTGGCCCCGATGCCACTCCGGACATCCAACGACCACCGTCGTGGAAAAACAAAAACGTTCCCAAAGAGGGACAATGGTACCAAAACAACTACGGGCACACAAGGCTATGCCTGCCTACCGGTCCAGGGTAGCGCAAGCGCATAACCTTCCCTTGTTGGAGGCACCGGCGAGAGGCATGACAACACACCGAATAAGGGCCTTCCCATAAAGGCAAATGTGGTTGCACTGGGAAGCTCGATTCAGTGGCACCATGACTCAATCAATAGCATGTTCAGTTGTATTATAATCATGTTTAACTTGAAATGAAAACTACTCGAGCCATAGTATGCCACGAAAATGCCATGATATGCATATGAACCATTTCAGCAAAAGGATGATACTAACATAAAGATGCTCATGACAACTCTAACTCTACTGCATAACCCTAACCAAACAACCAACATACTTTTGTAAACATAACAAGCATAGCATGAATGTGAAACTAACATAAGTGAATTTATTTAAATAACTATATGCATTGTATGAAGTTAAATTCAAGTAAAATCATAGTCATTGCAATGTCACCCTTGCAAATGTTTGTGGTGGCTTGCCTTAGTTCAAAGGAGGGTCACAATGCTCCTGGTCCTCCTCAAGATAGGAAGATCCTTCTGAAAATAATTAAAATGCCATAAATAAAATGTCACAAAAGAAATTTAATTCACCAGAAAGTCTAAATAGCAAGAAAAATTCTCAAAATTTACATGCTGATAGAGGAGCTCAAGACTAAACTAATGCAAAAAGAATCATCTCATTTGGACTTATGGTTTAGGATTTAGAGCTGGTCAAAGTTCAGCTAAAATATTTCAATTAAAACTAAAAACAAAAAACCCAGAGAGGGCCACATTGAAGGCGTATACTCAGAATACGTCTTCACTTATACCGATTCGGGAGAGAGAAGAGAGGCTGATAGGTGGGGCCCCTCTGGCAGGTTTATAAGAGAGAGGAAGAGAAACAGAGACGGCGGCTCGGTCGGTGCTGATTCTCCGGCGAGGAGGCCACATCGGCCGCCGGTGAGAGGACGGATGGACGCGGCTCGTCGAGACGAACACGCACGTACCAGAAAAATGGGCAGAGGTGGACGGAGGGCGTCGCGGTGGTCTTCTCCAGAGACGGCAGGCAGCGGAGTTCATCAGAGTTGGGGTTTCCGGTGAAGTGGGGGCGGTCCAGCAGCACCATCACGACCAGGGGAAGCCACGGACACGCCTGAGGAGTTGAAGGAGGACGGAGAGCACTGGAGCGAGCGGGCGGCAGAAAAGGATCCGCGGCCAACTCCGACGATGATCAGCGGCTGGAGGCCCGCCCGGCCTTGCTGCGGTGCTACACTAGTGTTTTTGTGGCCAGATGAGCCGAGTGTGGTGGCTAGAATGGCTCGGGTGGGGTTCTATTTATATGGGAGGGCGAGGCAGAGCTCGACATCGCTGGAGAGGGTTCTGGAGCGGCGAGAGGCGACGAGAGGGGCTCAAGCTCAACGGGATAGCTTACTGGCGTTCATCCAAGAAAAGTGGAGAAGTAGAGCTGAGCACAGGGCGAGGGGTGGGGCGGCACGGTCACGCGGGAGCACTATGTTCTCTGCTCTGCCGTGTTCGCGTCGGGGAGCCAGCTTCCGGCATCGGGGAGGAAGGGGACGAGGTAGTGGGAGGGTAGAGATACGCGGGGGTGGCACGAGGTGGCTTCACGGGCGAGATAGACAGATGGCCGACACCCAGAGCGCAACGAACGCATGCTAGACACCGTGAACTCTCGCGGTCACTGCATGCACTGGTGCAACGCGGTGCGCCAAACTTGCAAGACTGTGTCTAGGCTCAAGTCCCTTCAAGGATAGGTCGGTTTGTGGTCTTGGTTTATCAAGATGTCGATCAGACATGGTGCAAGAGATTTGTCAAGTTTCTGGACAGAAATTGTTGCAGCATTTTCTAATTTTTTTGAAAGAGATAAGAGCTGAAACTTGGGGGCTAAGATTTAGGATGGAAGGTAGCCATGCTATAAAAATTTCAGCTCAAAAAGATCAAGCAAAAATACACTTCCTTCACAAAGTGCTTTTTCTGATCAGAAGAGAAAATATTTTCTTGAGACAAAATTCTCCACATGACTATGGGATATTTTTGCATGGAAAGATGAGGCATGGTCTAAATATTATTCAGGATTTCAGGAGTAAAATAATTGGGGAAATTTTGTTTTTGCCACTCTAGATTTTGCCAATTTTCCTTTTGCCACTCTAGATTTTGACAGTTCACTTTCGCCACTCTTAGTTTTGACAATTATCACAATTGCCATTTTGTGGCAAAAGCAAAATAATTTTATTTCATTTTTTCCACTCTTAGCTTTTGACAATTATCATAATTGCCACTCTGAAATTTTTTCTGTTTCCACGGGAATAGCAATTGTGATAATTGTCAAAAACTAAGAGTGGCAAAAGTAAAATGTCAAAATATAGAGTGGTAAAAAAAATTCCCATAAAAATAGGGGTTGCTTTAGAGCAGAAGTGAAAATATTCATTTTCAAGAAGAAAATGAATATTTTGCCATTGAGAAAAAATATTTCTATGGCAATATTTTGAGAGGGATGATGTCTAGAGATGTTTTGAGAGTGCTAGGAGTCACTTGGGGGAAAGCCAAAAGAATTCTCCAGTGATGACTCCAAATGTGTTAATTCAAAAATTCAAATTCAAACCAAATATGCAATAAATCCCAGAAAAGAAAAAGTGGCAAAAACCAGGGTGTCACAAACCTCCCCCCTTAGGATGAGTCTCGTCCTCGAGATTCAGTTGCTCGGGGAAACAAGTCAGGGTATGCAGTCCTTAAAAAGTCCTCTCTTTCCTAGGTGGGCTCATCCTCTGTATGATGTTCCCACTGCACTTTGTAGAACTTAACTGACTTGCTGTGGGTGACTCTTTCCATCTCATCCAATATCTGGAATGGTTTCTATTCATAAGTCAGATCCTGAGCAAGCTCGATTTCTGTCATATCAGTCCGTTTTTCTGGCTGTGAGATACACCTTCCTAACTATGACACGTGAAAGACATCGTGCACTTCGGATAGCTCAGGTGGAAGTTCTAGTTGATATGCCACTACACCAACCTTGGACATGACCGGAAATGGACCAATATACCTTGGTGCAAGCTTTCCTTGAGTATGAAATCTTTTAACTCCTTTCATCGGTGTGACTCGAAGATAGACATACTCTCCTAGTTCAAAACTGATCTGCTAGTGTTTGGAATCATAGTAGCACTTTTGTCGGGACTTGGCTACTTGAAGTTTGTCTGGATTTCTCTTACTTGTTTCTCAGCTTCGATCATTGTAGGATCGAAAGTACGTCTAGATGGGGGGTGATTGGACTACTTGACCAAATAAAAATCTAGCCTTTTCCCATTTTAAGTCTTGGCAGATTTTAGCAACTTAACACAAGTCAAGCAATCAACCTAAACATGCAATTCTGAGAGTATAGCAGCGGAATTTAAATCATTGAATATGAAGGTAAAGTGAAGGAGTTTGGAGGGAGCAAACGCAATGTAGACACATAGATTTTTGGCGTGGTTCCGATAGGTGGTGCTATCGTACATCCACGTTGATGGAGACTTCAACCCACGAAGGGTAACGGTTGCACGAGTCCACGGAGGGCTCCACCCACGAAGGGTCCACAAAGAAGCAACCTTGTCTATCCCACCATGGCCATCACCCACGAAGGACTTGCCTCACTTGGGTAGATCTTCACGAAGTAGGCGATCTCCTTTCCCTTACAAACTCCTTGGTTCAACTCCACAATCTTGACGGAGGCCCCCAAGTGACACCTAACCAATCTAGGAGACACCACTCTCCAAAAGGTAATAGATGGTGTGTTGATGATGAACTCCTTGCTTTTGTGCTTCAAATGATAGTCTCCACAACACTCAACTCTCTCGCACAGATTTGGATATGGTGGAAAGATGATTTGAGTGGAAAGCAACTTGGGGAAGGATAGAGATCATTCTTGTGGTAGGATTGGAATGTCTTGGTCTCAACACATGAGTAGGTGGTTCTCTCTCAGAAAATGAGTAGTGGAAGTGTAGGCACGTTCTGATGGCTCTCTCTCAAATGGAGAAGGGGTGGAGGGGTATATATAGCCTCCACACAAAAGCTAACCATTACACATAGTTTACCAAACTCGGTGGGACCGAATAGTAAAACTCGGTGGGACTAACCTGGTTCAAAATGTGAACGTTAGCCTTTTCGGTGGGACCAACACTATCAACTCAGTGGAAAAAATGCACTAGGGTTAGGGCAAAACCTCATCTCAGTGAGACTGATCACATGAACTTGGTGAGACCAATTTCAATAATAAGCAAACAGAGACTTGGTCAAGCAAACTCGGTGGGATCGATTGCTCATTTCGGTGAGACCGAAACTTTACGAAAAGGAAACAGAGAGTTTGCATTGCAAACTCAGTGGGACCGATCGCTCATCTCTGTCAGACCAAAACTTTACGAAAAGGAAATAGAGAGTTTGCATTGCGAACTCGGTGGGACTGATCGCTCATCTCGGTTGGACCGAAACGTTATGAAGGGAAACAAAGAGTTTGCAATCCCATCTCGATGAGATCGAGATACCTATCGGCGAGACCGAACTAATTAGGGTTTCTGGCTATGGCTATGTCAAGTGAACTCGGTGGTGCCGGATAGATCAAATCGGTGGGGCCGAGTTTGACTTTAGGTTTAGAACATATGTGGAAATGAGAAAGTGGTTGAGGGCTTTTGGAGCATATCACTAAGAATTTTGAGCAAGCAAGCCATTAAGCAACACCTCATTCCCTTTTAATTGCATTGGCTTTTCCTATGGACTCAATATGATCTCTCTAGTCCATGCCATACCAATCATTGAACTTTCTAAAACATTAATATTGAACGAATATTAGTTTAATGAACTATATGTTGTTACGAATTACCAAAACCACCCGGGGATTAGTTGCACTTTCAATCTCCCCCTTTTTGGTAATTGATGACAACATATAGATCAATGCTTCGACAAATGATAATATAAATGAAGCACATCGTCACTTTGAGAAGTATGTGATAAGCAAGAGCTCCCCCTAAATTTGTGCATTATTTAAAATTTGCTTTTGAATACAAATGCACAAGGATTAGGATCATGGGTTACTCTTCCATGTCACATACATCTTGGTGGAGCACTCAAAATGATAGAATATAAAATATGCACTCATCACCAAGGCAAGATATGAATGATCATACATAAGAGATAGAATATCATCATTCAAGCACACACATTAAAGCATAATATGATCAAACACATGATCATAGAAGTATCTCACACACAAGAAAAAATAATGTCTCAACCAAACAAGCAAGCAAAAAGAGTAGCAAGAGAGACAAAAGAAGCAAAACACACACACACTCTCTCTCTCTCGAAGCGTATGATCTATACGCTTTCTCCCCCTTTGGCAACAAGTTACCAAAAAGCTTGAAAATGCATAGTGCTATGCGACTCTCTAAGCACGATCTCCGAGAGCTATAGAGTGCGAAGGTGGCGTGGAGAGGAGTCCTGCAACAAATGCACCTGAAGAGGTCTGTGGAGCTGGTGGAGTTGCAACTGGAGGAACAATAGAGGCTGTAGATGCTGGTGCTGAAGTAGTAGCCCTAGTGTCACTGGCTGGCACAACTGCAGACCTTTGTGCCCTAGGCACTATCTGAAAAGCTTCAGTGGTAGCTCTCCCTCTTCTCTCTTCAGCTTCTTCCTGGAGCTGCTCAACCGTAGTCTGGATCTCTGTGACCTTCAAGTCTAGATCATGAAACTTTGTCTTGCTGATCCTCTCAAGACTTCTTGATTTTAAGTCAAGGTTGCCAATCCTTTGTCAATTCTCACAGTGGCCTCAAGCAGATAGATAAGCTGATCCTGCTTGGTCTTGAGGTGAACAGTTGAAGCATCTGGAACTTGTGAAGATTGTGCTGCCTTCTCTGCCTTAGCTTTCTCCCTCTTCTCCTGAGCCTCTATAGATGTAGGATCTGTAGCATCCATGACAACCTCATTGTCCTCAAACTCAGGCAACGGGGGAAGGTGCTCCTTGTCCAAGAGATATATGTCTTTGCCCATCTTAGAGTTGATGAGCATCTGAATGTGTGGAGCATAGCCACATGATCTCTTCTGATCAGCAACAGTCCTCTTGATTGTCTCAACTATCAAAGTCATCATTTTGAACTTCTCTGGCACATCAAACATATGCAGCAAGTTAATTGAGTGCCCTCTGATCATCCTGTCATCTCCAGACTTGGGAAACAACGTGTGACTTAGGATAGTGTTGATTGTGGGCAGCCCAGACAACAAATAGTATACTGATCCAAACTCGTGAGTATCCAAGGCAGCATCAAGAATCTCCTTGTACATGTGTGCCATGGAGTTGTATCCTTTCCTGGGCTTGTCATACACATCTGTGTCATCCTCTTGCTCTTTAGGGGCATTTATTAGTTTGGCCCACTCAGTAACAGAAGATTGGTACCTTGTACCCTCAGTCATCCAGACAATTTTACCACCTAGGTAAAAATGTGCTATGGAGTAGAACTGCATCACCATCTCATTATTCCATTTAGTGAGCTTATGACCAACAAACTTATCAACTCCAGTCAGTCTGAAGCTGTCATGAACTCCTGGGAAGTAGTCTGCATTGTTGTCAATGTACTCCCAATCAACCCATCTCATATCACTGACTATGGGCTTCTTGTATAAGAGCACTGTCTCATAGAAATCATGCTGCTCCTTGATGTGGAACCTGTAATCCACAACAGTCCTCCTCCTGGTGGCATATGGGTCTGTCTGCCTCCATAGCCCGAGACTTGCATCCTTCCTCAGCTTCATGTTTTCAACCACTGGATGTGTATCATCATGATCTGGGATCTTGGGCTTCAACTTTTTGAGCACTTGGGCATCTTCTTCTTCTTCAACTTCAGGCACTGGGGCCTTGTTCTTCTCAGCAGCTGGAATATTCCTTGTTGATATCTTGGGTGCTGCAGGCTTAGAAGCTTGTGTAGCAGCAGCAGCCTTGGGGGCAGTCTTGGGCTTCAATGGAGCAGCCCCTGACTTGATGGCATCCCCCATCAGCTTCTAAGTCTTGGCGGGAGGTGCAGCTGGCTCTTCCTCCCTGACCATAGATGGTCTACCAATCACTCTGGCCATGGTCTTCTTGACCCTTTCCTTTCTCTTCTTGCCCTCACCAGCCTCCTTTGGCTCAAGAGTGAGCTCAATAGCTTCATGTGTTGAGACTATGGCTTTGGACATAGGAATCCTTCTGGATGGTGCCTTCTTCTTCAGACCTGGCTTAGTTGAAGCTATTGTGCCAAACTCTTTCTTGACAACCTTCTTCTTTGACGTGACTTCCTCATCAGCCACAAAATCTCCATCTTCTGAATCAGAGGTTCTCTTCTTCCTCTGCATGCTTGCAGCCTTAGGCAGGTTGCTAGGAGTGCTTCTGCTCCTATCATCATAGCTGCTGTTAGAGGGACTAGTGCCCTCACTCATGTGCACCTGCTCCTTAGATCTGTTATGGCTATCACTGCTGTCTGACATCGCTGACACTGAAAGTTGACCCTATGAATAGATAGTGTTGAGGCAGAGTGGATGAGCATCACAAAGTGTAGATATTTTGTGAAACAAATGAGTCCAAACTTAGTTTCAGTTTTCTACAAAAATCATTTCGGAGCTGCCGATATGTCAAACTCGGTGACACCGAAGCAACTTTTAGAGTTTAAACATGTGAAATCGGTCAGACCGAGGCACAGTTCGGTGAATTTGAGATTGCTAGGGTTTCACAAAGAAATGAACTCGATCACACCGATTTGTATGTTTTAGTCGGACCAAAAAATACAAGTGCAATGGCCCGGGCCAAATCGGCGAGACCGAATTCTCCAACTCGGTCGGTCCGAGATGAGTTCGGCAGAAACCTAACCCTAATTTTTCAAATCAAAACAATCTAGAGGAAGTTTTGGTTGGATAGAAGTATCTCAAACGTGGTAAGAATCATGGCATTGATCTTAGTGCAAGAATCAGAGGTAAAGATTGCTCAAGGGGTCGAGTTCATACCCTAACTCGGCGGTGAACTCGCTACGATGACAACGGCGGCAAAGATTCCATTGACTACGGCGGAGACCAGCGGCAAGAGGTCGCTGGCGACGGCGGAGACGATCTGGAGACCTCGAGTTGGTAGAGCTGGACAGGCGCGGGCGAAGGGTTTCAGAGAAATTTCCAAAATTTAGCCCGTGGGTATTTATATCCAGACCCTGCCGGTCTGACCGAGTTGAACAACTCGGTGGCACCGAGATGCAGAATCGCAAGCGGTTACTGCAACACGTGAGACCGAAATGTTCATATCGGTTGCACCGAGATTGAAACCTAGATCAACTCAATGAACTCGGTATGACTGAAAGGGATGAATCGGTTAGACCGAAATGCATTAAGAGGTTTTGGAAGTTTAAGTCTATGATGAATCGGTGGCTCCGAGTGCTCCTCACCCAAAGAGTTCGAATATGACTTGGTCAAACTTTGTGATGTAGATGAATATAGTTTGAGACGAGAAAAGCATAGATAGCTATAGGGAGTACTTAGGCATTCTTGTCCATCCATTTGGCAAAAAGAAAAAGGCAAACAATCAAAGCAACAAATGGATGTCCTCGAATGAAGAAAATTATGCAACCAACATGCTCACACAATAAGATAGCAAATGAAATATGTGGCAAAGCATGCGCAAACACTCTAGCATCTATCAAACAATTGGCAATGACTAGATCATCTATATATGAGTATATTGACTTATTATTCAAATGAGAACATTTGATCATAGGTCATACTCATTGTTTAAGCACAAGTGGGGTTACCACTTTTACATCAATCATTGTTGTGTTCACACCATTATATTAGAGTTGCTTGAGCTCAATTTTGAGAGTAAAGCTCCCCCTAGATGTGATATCCCCTTTTAGAGTGATGAACTAACCTTGGGTTTTGTCGATCATGACTTCATGTAGATGTTGAAGATGTGGATGCTCAATGTTGTTGTAGATCATTTGGAGCAATCCATTGGAGTGAGTTGCACTTTTAATACCTACATGGGTTAGTCCCACAAGGAACAAACAAGGATATCCATAGACATAGATTGAATTACACATGCGATGATGTCCATGAAAACATTAGGTTACCTTGTCCCTTGACTTACTAACAAGAGGGTTTGTGACTCCTTGAACTAGTGCAAGATGTGGAAGTTGATTACACTTGTCCTTGCCAATATGTATATGAGTGAAATATGTTGGCGGAGTCACCCTTAAGAACTCTCTAGTTCTTCTTCTTCTGGATCCACATCATCTTGATGGGAATCATTGGGGTTGTAGATGTACTTGATGAAGTAGAACTTGAAGTAGTCTTGGGAACCCACTTGACCAAGGCCTTTGGAGCTTCTTCGAATGCATCAATCTCCTCTTGAAGCTTGGCCTTGCCTTTTAGCTTGTGGTCTTGTGGTGGAAGATCATCTTGAGCTTGTGTCCCTTTGAAGGAAGTAGGATCATACTTATCTTATTGAGTAACAAAATTCGTCTTAGGGTATTGATCTTCTTCCCACTCAGCTCCATTGGCATTGAACTTCCGTTCAAAACCAACACCTTGATTCTTCCGGTGCCTTCCTTGCTTGCGTACAATTTCCTCAAATTGCTTACTTCCGGCAAGGCTCTTGTAAACACCTTTCTCTATAATTCCCTTTAATAAGCTATTTTCTTGCTCAAGTGTAACTTGGCTAAGAGAATCATTAGTAGAATCAAGAGAGCTACTAGAAACAACAATATTGGATTTAGCATGATTATTGTTACTACTAGAAGAAGAATCTTTCTTAATCTTGTTGCTAGATTTTACTTGTGGCATGTAAGTAGACAAGAGTAAACTCTTGGCAATGTAAGAAGAACTTCTCTTCCAAATATCATCATTGATTGCCTTTAAGAACCCATGTTCTTGCTCTAGGTTGAGATTCTCGAAGCGTAGCTTCTCATGAGTTTTTAAAAGTTCTCGATGATCTCCTAAAGTAGTTTCATGAGCTAACTTAAGAGTGTTTAGTTCTTTAGAAACTCAATCTCCTTCTTATCATTGTCATTTGTTTCATCTTGATTATCATGATTAATAGCAATTTCATCATAGGTTTCATCACTAGCATTGTCAACAAGTAACTCACCATCACCTAGCAAATCATCTTCATCACTATTGAAATCAATATACTCAGGGTGTGATACCTTGGGGCCTTTAGCCATGAAGCATCTTCCAGTTCCTTCATTTGGTGAGTCAAATATATCGTAGGAGTTGGTTGACACGAGTGCAAGACCGACAACACCTTCATCTTGAGTATATTCGGAGTTGGAGTGATAACTTCTCTCGGAATGGTGGTCGGAGTCAGAACCGGATACCCATTCACCAATATGACCTTGATGTCTTCGTTTTATGTAGCTCCTTGATGACTTGTCCTTCCTTTCCGAATCCTTGCTTCTGTGAGAGGTTCTTCGTTCATAACGATCATCTCTACTCCTTCTCTCTCTTGGAGGTGATTCTTCTCTTCTACTTCTCCTTTTAGGTGAGTCTTCTTTTCTTTTGTAGGGAGCCGTACACTCATTGGAATAGTGTTTAGGTCTTCCACAATTGTAGCAATGGCGATCACGACTAGAAGATCTTTTGTCATGGTAGGATCTTTACTTGGAGCTTCTCTCTTTGCTTCTACTCTTGTAGAATTTGTTAAAGTTCTTAACCATTAAGATCAATTCTTCATTGAAGACTTGTTTTTCACTTGATGCGGCAGGAGCATCACATGAGGCTTTATAAGCACCACTAGACTTGTTGTGAAGCTCTTCCTTATCCTTGAGTGACATCTCATTGGCAACAATTCTTCCAATGTCTTCCGTTGGCTTGAGATCTTTGTAATTGGGCATCATTTGGATCAATGTGCACGCGGTATCATATTTTCCATCCAAGGCTCTTAGGACCTTCTTGATGATGAATCTGTTAGTCATCTCTTCACTTCCTAAGCCGGCAATCTCATTTGTGATGAGAGCAAGCCTAGAGTACATTTCAGCGACACCTTCACCATCCTTCATTTTGAACTTGTCAAGCTGACTTTGAAGCACATCCAACTTGGATTCCTTGACGGACTCGTCACCTTCATGCATATCAATCAAAGTATCGCAAATTTCCTTTGCATTCTCAAGATGGCCGATTTTGTTGAATTCTTCGGGGCACAATCCATTGAAGAGGATATCACAAGCTTGAGCGTTGTATTGCAGCATCTTAAATTCTTCCGCGGTTGCTTCACGATTTGGTTCTCTCCCATCGAAGAAATCACCTTGCAAACCAATACACACAATAGCCCAAACGGCGGGGTTATGTCCAAGAATATGCATTTTCATCTTATGCTTCCAACTAGCAAAATTAGTACCATCAAAGGAAGGACCTCTATAGTGGTAATTTCCCTTGCTAGACGCCATACTCTCCTAGGTTGCGAAACCAAGGCTATGATCACCAAAGCTATGGAAATCAAGGAAAATGGAGATCAAAGCTCTAATACCACTTGTAGGATCGAAAGTATGCATGTCTAGAGGGGGGGGGGTCATTAGACTACTTGACCAAATTAAAATCTAGCCTTTTCCCAATTTTAAGCCTTGGCAGATTTTGGCAACTTAACACAAGTCAAGTAATCAACCTACACATGCAATTCTAAGAGTATAGGAGCGGAATGTAAATCATTGCATATGAAGGTAAAGGGGAGGAGTTTGGAGGGAGCAAACGCTATGTAGACATGGAGATTTTTGGCGTGGTTCCAATAGGTGGTGCTATCGTACATCCACGTTGATGGAGACTTCAACCCACAAAGGGTAATGGTTGCGCGAGTCCATGAAGGGCTCCACCCACGAAGAAGCAACCTTGTCTATCCCACCATGGCCATCGCCCATGAAGGACTTGCCTCACTTGGGTAGATCTTCATGAAGCAGGCGATCTCCTTGCCCTTACAAACTCCTTGGTTCAACTCCACAATCTTGATGGAGGCTCCCAAGTGACAGCTAACCAATTTAGGAGAGACCACTCTCCAAAAGGTAACAGATGGTGTGTTGATGATGAACTCCTTGCTCTTGTGCTTCAAATGATAATCTCCCCAACACTCAAATCTCTCTCACAGATTTGGATATGGTGGAAAGATGATTTGAGTGGAAAGCAACTTGGGGAAGGCTAGAGATCAAGATTCTTGTGGTAGGATTGGAATGTCTTGGTCTCAACACATGAGTATGTGGTTATCTCTCAGAAAATGAGTAGTGGAAGTGTAGGCACATTATGATGGCTCTCTCTTTCTCAAATGGAGAAGGGGGTGGAGGGGTATATATAGCCTCCACACAAAATCTAACTGTTACTCACAATTTACCAAACTCGGTGGGACCGAATAGTAAAACTCGATGGGACCGACCTGGTTCAAAATGTGAACATTAGGCTTTTCGGTGGGACCGACACTATCAACTCGGTGGGACCGATGCGCTAGGGTTAGGGAAAAACCTCATCTCGGTGAGACCAATCACATGAACTCGGTGAGACCGATTTCAGTAATAAGCAAACAGAGACTTGGTCAAGCAAACTCAGTGGGATCGATCGCTTATTTCGGTGAGACCAAAACGTTACGAAAAGGAAACAGAGAGTTTGCATTGCAAACTCGGTGGGACCGATCGCTCATCTCGGTTAGACCGAAATGTTACAAAGGGAAACAGAGAGTTTGCAATCCCATCTCGGTGAGACCGAGATCCCTATCGGTGAGATCGAACTGATTAGGGTTTCTGGCTATGGTTATGTCAAGTGAACTCGGTGGAGCCTGATATATCAAATCGGTGGGGCCGAGTTTGACTATAGGTTTAGAACATATGTGGAAATGAGAAAGTGGTTGAGGGCTTTTGGAGCATATCACTAAGCATTTTGAGCAAGCAAGCCATTAAGCAACACATCATCCCCTTTTAATAGTATTGGCTTTTCCTATGGACTCAATGTGATCTTGGATCACTAAAATGAAAATGAAGTGTCTTGAGCTTTTGCCAACATGTGTCCTTAGCATTTTGAGGGGTCCACATCTCTAGTCCATGCCATACCAATCACTGAACTTTCTGAAATATTAATTTTGAATGGATATTAGTTCAATGAGCTGTATGTTGTTATGAATTACCAAAACCACCTGGGGATTAGTTGCACTTTGAATCATCAAATCAGTCCCGAAGATGTGGCTATCTCTGGTCTAAGACTAGTTTAAAGGAGTACTACACTTCCGTCCATACATGGCTTCATATGGTGACATCTTGAGACTGGTCTAATAGCTGTTGTTGTAGGAAAACTCTACATAGGGAAAATTGTTTCCCACTTAGGTCCTTGTGCTAGAGCACATGCTTGAAACATGTCTTCAAGAATCTGGTTTACTCGTTTGGTCTGACCGTCTATCTGGGTGCGATAAGTCGTACTATACTTCAGGGCTATTCCCAAGGCTTGATGAAGACGTGACCAGAATGTCAAGGTAAAGAGTGATCCTCTGTGAGAGGTTGTCGTTCTTGGAACTCCATGCAAATTGACAGTTCTAGACACATTGAGTTGAGCAAGTTGATCTGCCCGGTACGTGGTCCTGATTGGAATGAAATGTGCTACCTTGGTCAGCATATCCACCACAACCCATATGGCATTGTTTCCTCGAGAAGTTTTGGGGGGTCCCGTGATGAAATCCATGCAGACATCGTTCCATTTCCATTGCGGGATAGGAAATGGTTGAAGTAGCCTGGCAGGTTTCTGGTGTTCCTCCTTTACTTTGTTGCATATGTCACAGCAGGCGAAAAAATATGCAATATCCTTCTTCATTCCATCCCACCAAAATATCTGCCTGAGGTCTTCATACATTTTGGTACCGCCTGGGTGGATTGAGTATGAAGATTCATGTGCCTCCATTAATATCTTCTTCCTCGGATCTTTGATGTCTCGTATACAAATTCTCCCTCAAAATCTTAAAGTACCTTGATCATCCACTAGGAAATCTTGAGTCTTGCCAGCTTGCATTTGTGCGACATGGTGTTGCAGCAATGGGTTCTCTGCTTGGGCCATGCGAATCTCTTCTTCTAGAGTGGGGTTGACTTCTAGCATAGAGGTGTAGTTGGCCTCAACAATGGTCAAGTTGAGCTGGGCCATCTCTTCTTATAGCTCGAGAGGCAAAGATGCCATCAATGCATTTAATGTGGCAGGTTTGCAGCTGAGGGAATCGGCAATTACATTTGCTTTTCCCGAATGGTAGTGCATTCCGAAGTCACAATCCTTAACCAACTCAAGCCATCTTCTTTGCCGGAGATTCAAGTCGGGATGAGTAAATATGTACTTGAGACTTTTGTGATTGATGAATATTTGGCACGGCTTGCCGATGAGATAATGCCTCCAAATTTCTAAGGCATGTACCACTGCTGCTAATTCCAAGTCATGAGTAGGGTAGTTTCCTTCATGGGGTCATAGCTGTCCAGATGCATAAGCCACAACCTTGCCATCTTGCATGAGTATGTATCCTATACCTCTTCTGGTTGCGTTGCAATACACGTCGAAGCTTTGATAAATATCAGGAAGCGTCAACACGGGTGCAGTAGTTAAACGAGTCTTCAATTCATTAAAGCTCTTCCCACAGTCTTCAGACCATATGAACTTCTTATCCTTATTGAGAAACTCAGTCATTGGTTTAGCAATCTTGGAAAGGCCTTCAATGAATCGGCGATAATAACCAGCAAGCCCCAGAAAACTCCGGATCTCAACCACGGTCGTTGGTGCTGGCCATTTTAGCACATCCTTGACTTGCTCGGGTCCAATGCTATTCCTTCAGCTGATAGGATATGCCCCAAGAATCCTACTTGCTTAAGACAAAACACGCACTTGCTGAACTTTGCATATAACCGGTGATCCTGGAGCCTTTGCAAAACTGCTCGGAGATGTTGTTTTTGCTCTTCTTCTCCCTTGGAATATGAGAATGTCGTCGATGAAGACCACCACGAACTTATACAAGAAGTCCATCAACACCTTGTCCATCATGTGCATGAAAAAGGAGGGGTTATTTGTTAGACCAAAAGACATGACCATGTACTCATACAACCCATATCGAGTGGTGAATGTAGTCTTAAGGATATCTGCATCCTTGATTTTGAGTTGATGGTACCCAGTCCTTAGATCAATCTTGGAGAATATTTGGGCTCCATTTAGTTGATCAAATAAATCATCAATCCTGGGAAGCGGATACTTGTTCTTGATGGTGACATCATTAAGCTGACGGTAGTCCACACACACTCAAAACTACCATCTTTCTTGTCCACAAATACGGTAGGTGATTCCCATGGTGAAGAACTAGGGCGGATGTACCCTTTCTTGAGCATCTCATCTAGCTGCTTCTTCAACTCAACTAGCTCTGATGAAGGCATGCGATAATATTTCTTCTATATGGGTGTTGTCCCGGGCACGAGATCAATAGCAAACTCGAGCTCACGATCTGGTGGCATTCCTGGCAATTCTTCAGGGAATACATCTGGAAACTCGCTGTCCACTGGGATTAATTCCATGTCTGAGGTTACAGCTATGAAAATCATATCCTTTTTAGGCATGGTTCTGCGAGCCACAAACTGCCCTGCTTGTCCTGCTGGACTGATCAATGTGACTTCCCTAGTTGCACAATTGATACAAACTTGATCTCTTGTCAGCCTGTCCATTCCCAGTATGGCATCCAATTTTGTGGATTCAATCGAGACCAAGGTGGCAAGGAAAATAACTCCATGGATGTTTATCTCCAGACCATGGCATACCACATTTTTTGAGCATGGATCCCAGGGATTGTATCACCATGAATTTCTCAAGAAGAGAGCAAGAAAACTTGTTTTGGGCAACAAAACTCCGAAAAATAAAGGAATGGAAAGCCCAGAGTCAAATCAAATTGTTGAATGTATGTTGTTAACATGGAACATACCAATAACCACTTCGGGATTTTCTTGGGCTTCTTCGGCGGAGAGGTGATGATGCACTTTCCCTTGGATAAGCTTCTGCGCGGGGGAAGAATCCCATGTTGTTGACTTGTGTCTTGAGTGGTGCATTCGGCTTGCTGTTTTTGGGACACTCCCTTGCATAGTGCCCGGTCTATTCACAAGCGAAGCATATGTTATTACTCTGACAATCCTCTCGTACAGGGCTGGTCACAATATTCTTGACTCGATTGTCGGTCTTGTTGGCATTCTACCGGCACGTTTGTGTGACACCCTGGATTTTGCCCTTTTCTTTTTCTGAGGATTTTCTTGGATTTCTGGATTTAATCTGCTTTTCTGCGGCTATGTGGTTCCAAAACTTGGGAAGATCATGTCTTCCTTGATTTTATAGTGGCTTGCCATCCCCAAAACCATCCCTAGATCATGTCATTTCCATCCTATCCCAAATCCCAATATTCTTTTTATTGGGAATATTCCTTTTCTGATAAAGGAATTACCAAGCCCTAGGTTGTGAAGCAACCCATCATTCTATCACTCCAAAAATTCCAGAATAATTCTCATAAATTTCTTGGGTCATATCTTGCTCAAATATGACAAAACTTTTCATTGCGATGTTCAAAAATAATCCTCCAATAATTCTTTTCCTATTCAGCCCTAATGGCACTTTGCAAAGCAAGTGGTATTTAACTTTTCCCAATTGACTCCCAACTTCTTGGACACCTTTTCCTATCCATATCATTGCTCTGTGCCAAAGTTCAACCTCATTTGCCTAGTAATTATTTTTCAATGTTTTTACAAAGTTTTTGCCCAGGAAGAAACTTTGTGAAGGAAGTATATTCTAGGCATATCCAAATGAGATGAAACTTTGCCAGGTCCTTCATATGATCAAATAGTCACTATCCACCAAAGTTGAGCTCATGTAACCTTTCTATGTGAGCACAGCTCTAAATCTTGGTTTCTGGTCAGATTTTCAGTTTGTGAAGCAACCATATTTTATATTGCTTCATTTAAGCTGCCAATTTACCAGGACATTCTCTTATCAATATAAACTATGTGCACCAAGTTTTGGCTCAATCCATTACTCCATTTGCCTTATGGAATTTTTACAAGTTTCTGATCAGAATATAGCTTTGTGAAGTAAGTGCTAGTTTGGTTCATCCAAATGGCCTGAAACTTATTAAGCATCTTAATATCTTGAAATCATTTGGCCAGGCCCATTTTTAGCTCAACTTGCATCTCCATGTGAGTGCATCATCCAAATCTCTAAATCTGGCCATTATGGCACTTTCTATAGTAACCCCCCTCTAAACTCCTCCGCTTAAGCTGATTTTGGGTAATCAAGATCACCTTAGTGCTTGATCACACTTTGCCAAAGATTAGAGTGTAACTCCACACGTGTGAGCCACAACAAGTTACAAACACCTTGCTGTTGCAATGTTTTGGAGCTAGGTGTGAATCACTTCTTTGCCCCTAGACCGATTTATTTCCTCATTTTGACTAAGGGCATGATGGTCTATTTACTAGACATGGTCAGCCTGGCCAAAACCCGTAGTTTGCTCCAGTGCGCGTGGTGATCACGCTTGCGTCATGCAGATTGCAAGCTCTGGAGTCTTCTTGCCCCTGTTCCCGTCGTCTCTCTCATCGTCTCGACATCCAACTTTGTCTAGGAGCTGCCCCGTGATGCCCTCGTTGCCCTGCGTCGTTGCCTTGTCGTGGTTCGCCTTAAATGAGCCGCTAGCTCCATGCCCGTGCCATGCCCCGCCACTATCCACCATTAGTGCACTGCTTGAGCTCGTTTGTGAGCTCTAGAGCTCTCCTCCCCGGCTATATAAGCGTGCCCTAAGCCCTCCCGCATCCCATCCACTCCTCATTCGCCTCTCCCGACAACCGCAGCCCTCGCCCCCCTCTTTTCTTCGCCGGAGTTCGCCTCGGCCATTGCCGGTCTTCTCTGTTCCGACCACCTCGAGCATCCCCTCGCTGTGCCACCACCTCCATCACGTTCCCCACCCTCTGGAGCACCACCCCAACCCCTTGTTCATAACCGGAGTCCACCGTGGCTGTGGTTCCCGATCACGGCCGTCGCCTCCACCTCTCAGCCGTCTCTCCGTCTCGGCCATCCCGAGCCCCTCTTGCCTCCCTGACTCCACCAGAACCCTCCCCTCACCTCCATGAGCCGCCCCCACCCTTGTCCCATCACCGGATTTGCCCGCTTCACCGGAGCATTGCCACGGCTACCTGCCTTTGTCCTCCTCTGGCGCCGCCCCTCCCCTCCTCCCCGCGCATCCCCGGCGGCCGCCACTCCCCTGAACGAGCGGCATGCCCCTCAGTGGCCGCCCGTGCCCTCCCCTTGGCCGGAGCTGGCCTGGGCCGGCTGGCCCCATCATTGCTTCCTCCCTTGCCCGCCCTACTCTACTTCACGCCAGCACAGGGGCGAGGACGAGGAAGCCACACCCGATCGCCCCCCTGTGAGTGGACCCCCTCTATAAGTGACTAACCCCCGTGTCTAGCTGGATTAAGTGGAAGCACATTCCAGAATATGCATTTTCCTTAGTCCAAAGCGTATTTCTGTTGTTCTTCGGGCGCAAATGCCCTTTCCTCTCTGGAAAGCATATTTTCTGAAATACGTTTCTGCCTTATCCACTCAGGGACCTATTTGAGGTGATATTTTTGCAGAATAGTCCCCGATTTTCCAACCTTCATAATTTTTCAACCGTAGCTCCGATTAAGGTGAAACCAAAGCTCACGTCTTCGTCTCATCGAGCTCTTTCTGTTGGTAATATTTAACTAGGTGGTCCTATAGTGAAAATCACCAGTTTGCCCTTGCCTCTAATCAGCCCCCTTTGAGAGAGAACCGTCCGGCGTTTTGTTCTACAGCTTCACCGCACTTCTTCTCGGAGTCTCCGTCACCCCAGGCAAGCCACAACAACCACTTGCATGATAGCCATGCAGTAGCCACTACAAAAAAAGACACATCCGTGACATTTTGGGCCGAACGATTTTTTTCTGTCATACATATGACACTTCTACGACGATAATTGTGACAAAACCCGGTATCATCATAGATGTGGTGGGTTCCTACTTCTATGACAAAAAATCATGACAGAAAAATGGGCTTTTCATCCTGGGCGAGCCGGAGGCGCAGCTGCATGACATTCTTTGGGCCGTCCATGACGGAAAAAACCGTGGTAGAAGCGAGGGCGAGGAAAATTTTGGGGAGTTCCCGGTTACGGTGGGAGGTCGGGGGCCGAGCGATGCACGTTTCTCTTGTACACGTACGCGTGTGTGTGCGAGGCGTTGGCTCTAACTGAACCCAAGCGAGGCGTTGGGCTCTAACTGAACCCGAGCGATTGCACTGCAGGCTACGCGTTACTGAACCCGAGCGATCGATCAATGGCTGTTAACTGAACCCAATCGAGCGATTCCTTCGCTACTGCTCGTACTAAAGCCGATCGATTGGATGAACAGTG